>NW_027172368.1:0-5920 GCF_018151085.1 Drosophila tropicalis | reverse complement strand
ACACCCGATGTAGCTACAATTGGTATCTGATCTTACTAAGAATAATGCATTTCTTTTATAGTACAAAATAGCGAAGCTCATCAGTGCATAGTTCATTGACATAGTGTTAGGTCAGCAAAAATACGTTTTTATTGATATTTTTTTTTTTTTTTTTTTAACTAGGTCTTTATTGTTTACTGCTGACCATATCAGACTTCTTTATGACTGATGAGCCATCTATATCTATAATCCAGGTTACATACTTAATTTGACATACATTTTCTATTTGTTCTATATTATAATTGTCTTAATGTTAGCTTATTTTTATATAATCAAAACACCAACATAACCCGGCCGTTGAACACCTGTTCCAGCACGTTATCCAATACGTTGACCATAAAATTGCTGGGGGCTGGGCTTACTGCAGCAGGAGCCGGTATGGGATTGACGATCCTCACGGTTGTCTGCTCTGGACCATTGTGTCTTTTGTGGGTGTGAGCATCTTTTTTTGCCATTCCATATACCATCACAAGAACCAATAGTATTGTTAGCGCTACGTAGGAGACTATAACATGATAAGGCGGCTGGCTGGGTCTTCTGGCAATTTCCAGTTTTGCTTAGTTTCCAGTTTTCCTTGAATGTTGCTTAGTTCATCGTAGCTTAGCTGCATCTTTGTGGTGTGTTGTTGGCGCTTATTTTTGTTGGGCCCATGCTGAAGTTGCCAAATCGGACATATGACAATTTCATTGTGTCTGTCGTAGTTATACGGTGACCTGTTATTCGTATACCAGAACTCCTAACTGTACGTCGGGTCTAGAGTTAGCAATCCAGATCTTCTTAATAGTGACACCTTGTATATTATCGTCACAGGTGACTGCGAGTTTCAATTGGTCTAGTGGTGGCAAAAATCCACTGATTTTTGTGATACATGTCGTACCACACGAATGATCTGTTTGTGTTTTGTTGTATTTGGCAAGTTGATGATTTTGTGTTTTTGAATAGCTGGAACTCACGGTTGTAGTAGCCGAAAACGTCGTTTGTTTGGCATTCAAAACAAATATATTGCTCGTTGTTGAGCTGGTAAGCATTGTTCCAAATCGGCTCTTGAGAGCCAATGTATTGATTCTGTTCCTTGTTGACGGCAATGATGGGAATTTTAATGTTCATGATTACAATCCCATGAGTTCCAATTGCTGGAATGGGTACCAGGTTATACAGTTACTTGCTGCCTGCGTTGCCACTAATGGAAATGTGACCTTAAATATCACATGATTGTTTGCGATTGTTCCTTGTGCCTTCATTAAGCCATATAGTTGCAAGACGTCGTTATCTGGAACTGGCAAATCCAAACCAAACGGAGAGATGTCTCTTCGAGTTGGTTCAGATGTTCCCGAAGCTCGCTATTTTGTACTATAAAAGAAATGCATTATTCTTAGTAAGATCAGATACCAATTGTAGCTACATCGGGTGTGCATCGCTGTATCTTTGGCCTCCATCTCTACCTTTGTAATCTCACTCCGAGGTCCACCCAATTTATGTGTTGGTTGCGACAACCTTTAGTCACTGGTTTATGTGCTAGTGCCTAGATATATATATAAATAAATAAACATTTAATAACTTCAAGAAACACTAACGTCTTTCATTGAACACCATCCTTTATATAGAGGCCATACAATGTGCAGGGTTCACCTTAAAGCCGCCATTTTGACTACACAGGGTGCCATCCTTTATATAGAGGCCATACAATGTGCAGGGTCCACCCTACAGCCGCCATTTTGATTACACAGGGTGCCATCCCATATATAGAGGCTATACAAGATGCAGGGTTCACCCTACAGCCTCCATTTTGATTACACAGGGTGCCATCCTATATATAGAGGCTATACAAGGTGCAGGGTTCACCCTACAGCCTCCATTTTGATTACACAGGGTGCCATCCTTTATATAGAGGCCATACAATGTGCAGGGTTCACCCTACAGCCGCCATTTTGATTACACAGGGCGCCATCCTTTATATAGAGGCCATACAAGGTACAGGGTCCACCCTACAGCCGCCATTTTGATTACACAGGGTGCCATCCTTTATATAGAATCCATACAATGTGCAGGGTCCACCCTACAGCCGCCATTTTGATTACACAAGGCGCCATCCTTTATATAGAGGCCATACAAGGTACAGGGTCCACCCTACAGCCACCATTTTGATTACACAGGGTGCCATCCTTTATATAGAGGCCATACAAGGTACAGGGTCCACCTTACAGCCTCCATTTTGATTACACAGGGTGCCATCCTTTATATAGAATCCATATACAATGTGCAGAGTCCACCCTACAGCCGTCATTTTGATTACACAGGGTGCCATCCTTTATATAGAGGCCATACAATGTGCAGGGTTCACCCTACAGCCGCCATTTTGATTACACAGGGCGCCATACTTTATATAGAGGCCATACAAGGTACAGGGTCCACCCTACAGCCGCCATTTTGATTACACAGGGTGCCATCCTTTATATAGAATCCATACAATGTGCAGGGTCCACCCTACAGCCTCCATTTTGATTACACAGGGTGCCATCCTATATACAGAGGCTGTGTAATCAAAATGGCGGCTGTAGGGTGAACCCTGCACATTATATGGCCTCTATAAAGGATGGCACCCTGTGTAATCAAATGGAGGCTGTTGGGTGAACCCGCACCTTATAGCCTCTGTATAGGATGGCACCCTGTGTAATCAAAATGGAGGGCTGCAGAACAGACCCTTGTATGAATTCTATATAAGGATGGCACCCTGTGTATCAAATGGCTTGCTGTGGGGTGGACCCCACCTTTTAATGGCCTATAAGAGATGGCGCCTATGCAATCAAATAACGTAGAGATGGCCTCCCTACACATTGTATGGCGCTGCCTGTGTAATCAGAGAAATGGCAGCCTGCAGGAAACAGACTCCTGCACATTATTTTTGGGATTCTGCCAAATGGCATGTGTAATGGAAGGAAGCTGAACCTGGCCATACTATATGGCTTTCCCATATGAGATGGCACCCTGTGTAATCAAATGGTGGCTGTAAGAGACAGACCCTATTATATGGCCTCTACTATAAGGTGGCATATATGTGTGAGAAATGGCGGCTATGGCGTGGACCCTGTATGGATTCTATATAAAGTGGAACCCTTGTGTAGTAATAGCCTTTCTTATAAGTGGACCCTCAGCCTGTTATGGCCTGTATATAAGGATGGCGCCTGTGTAATCAAAATAATGGCGAATATACAAAATAACCCTACACATTAGCTTCTATATAAGGATCAAAATGGAGGCTGTAGGGTGAACCCTGCACCTTGTATAGCCTCTATATAAGGATGGCACCCTGTGTAATCAAAATGGAGGCTGTAGGGTGAACCCTGCACCTTGTATGGC
This sequence comes from Drosophila tropicalis, assembly GCF_018151085.1. Classification (NCBI taxonomy): domain Eukaryota; kingdom Metazoa; phylum Arthropoda; class Insecta; order Diptera; family Drosophilidae; genus Drosophila; species Drosophila tropicalis. Next base: position 2,524 of record NW_027172368.1, on the reverse strand, counting down.
CTCTATATATAGGATGGCACCCTGTGTAATCAAAATGGCGGCTGTAGGGTGGACCCTGCACATTGTATGGCCTCTATATAAAGGATGGCACCCTGTGTAGTCAAAATGGCGGCTGTAGGGTGAACCCTGCACATTGTATGGCCTCTATATAAAGGATGGTGTTCAATGACCTTAGTGTTTCAAAATGGCGGCTGTAGGGTGGACCCTGCACATTGTATGGATTCTATATAAAGAATGGCACCCTGTGTAATCAAAATGGAGGCTGTAAGGTGGACCCTGCAACCTTGTATGGCCTCTATATAGAAATAGGATGGCACCCTGTGTAATCAAAAGCTGGTGGCTGTAGGGTGGACCCTGTACCTTGTATGGCCTCTATATAAAGGATGGCGCCTTGTGTAATCAAAATGGCGGCTGTAGGGTGGACCCTGCACATTGTATGGATTCTATATAAAGGATGGCACCCTGTGTAATCAAAATGGCAGCTGTAGGGTGGACCCTGTACCTTGTATGGCCTCTATATAAAGGATGGCGCCCTGTGTAATCAAAATGGCGGCTGTAGGGTGAACCCTGCACATTGTATGGCCTCTATATAAAGGATGGCACCCTGTGTAATCAAAATGGAGGCTGTAGGGTGAACCCTGCACCTTGTATGGGGCCTCTATATATAGGATGGCACCCTGTGTAATCAAAATGGAGGCTGTAGGGTGAACCCCTGCACCTTGTATGGCCTCTATATATAGGATGGCACCCTGTGTAATCAAAATGGCGGCTGTAGGGTGGACCCTGCACATTGTATTGGCCTCTATATAAAGGATGGCACTCTAACCTAACAATGAAAGACGTTAGTATTTCTTGAATTAATTAAATGTTTATTTATTTATATATGAATTAGGCACTAGCACATAAACAAGTGACTCAAGGTAGTCGCAACCAACACATAAATTGGGTGGACTTCGGAGTGAGATTATAAAGGTAGAGATGGGGGCCAAAGACACAGCGATATACACCCCATGTAACTACAATTGGTATCTGATCTTACTAAGAATAATGCATTTCTTTTATAGTAAAAATAGAGAGCTCACCAGTGCATAGTTCGACATAGTGTTTAGGTCAGCAAAATACGTCTTTATTGATAATCGCTAACCATAACAGCTAATTAACTAGGTCTTTATTGTTTACTGCAGACCATATCAAATCTACTTATGACTGATGAGCCATCGCTATCTATAATCGGGTTACATCCTTATTTTAACATACATTTCCATTTGTTCTATATTAAATATAATTGTCTTAATGTTATATTATTTTATATAATCTAAACACCAACATACTCCCGGCCGTTGAACACCTGTTCAACGTTATCCAACGTTGAATGCAAAATTGCTGGGGGCTGGGTTTGCTGCAGAGGAGTCGGTATAGGATTCACGAACCTCATTTATTCCGTATACCATCACGAGAACCAATGGTATTGTTAGCGCTACGTAGGAGACGATAACATGGTGTGTCGGCTGGCTGGGGTCTTCTGGTAACTTCCAGTTTAGCTTAGTTTCCAGTTTTCCGGGTCGAGGGTTAAAAATCCAGTTTTCTTGACAGTGACACCTTTTATATTATCGTCACAGGTCACTGCGAGTTCATTTGGTCTGGTGGTCTCAAAAATCCACTGATTTTTGAGATACATGTCGTACCACACGAATGGTACGATGATTTTGTGTTTTGAATAGCTGGAACTCAAAGTTGCTATCAGCCGTAAACGTCGTTTGTTTATCAAAACAAATGTATTGCTCGTTGTTGAGATGATGGCATTGTTGTATTGATTTTGTTCTTTGTTGACAGCAATAATGGGAATTTTAATGTTCATGATTATAATCCCATGAGTTACAATTGCTGGAATGGGTATCACGTTATACAGTTGCACTGCCTGCGTTGCCACCAATAGAAATGTGACTTTTTAAATATAACATGATTGTTTGCGTTTGTGCCTTCATTAAGCCATATAATTGCAAGACGTCGTTATCTGGAACTGGCAAATCCAAACCAAACGGAAGATGTCTCTAAAGTTGGTTCAGATGTTCCCGAAGCTGGCCTGGTGATAGTAGTCAACGGGCTTATTTTTGCTATGATGGGCATCTGTAAATACTCGGGGAAATTTCGGTTGAATTCGTTGCAAATTCCCTGCAATGTCTGTCATCTGAAACATTTTATCTGTACCCCTTATACCCAACTTTCCCTTTCGGTCCTTGGTAGTAGTTCATTGTTGTTCCGTTGTCATGATTTTTCAATTGTGGCATCGTCTTGCTTAATGATATTTATCGATGAGTCAATGACAGATGTCTGGTTTTGCAAAAAGTTCAATAAGAAGTATTGTTCTTATTTTCTTTTCAGGTTGACATTATTAATGTGCAGTGTTCATTGTTGATTTTAACCTTTCGTGTATCGTGCCTGACATCTCTGTTGCATACTTGGAGTCCCAGCACACACCAAATAAACCGTTGGCAATGTTCCCCAATTATATCTAATGGTGATC